>NC_079451.1:11891037-11921037 GCF_903798145.1 Danio aesculapii
ATGGAGACGCATTTCAATAAGCATGGCTCCTGATGATATATTAAGTCTTATGAAGTTATCCGTCTATGTAAGAAATTGAACATTATTTACAATAGTGTTAGTAGTTCACATCCCGGCAAACAGGTATCAGTGTACACATGAGTATAGTGAGTGTGAGCTTATAGTTGCGTTATGCAGGTGACTGTTCATAGCAGTTGCATTAAATCAGGGGTTCTCAACCTTTTGCAAGCTATATATATATATATATATATATATATATATATATATATATATATATATATATATAGATAGATATATATATATATATATATCTATATATATATATATATATATATATATATATATATATATATATATATATATATATATATATATATATATATATATATATATATATATATATATATATATATATATATATATATATATATATACACACACACAAACTAAATACGACCTTACGTTTTATACGTTTGCAGCCTCTGCAACTTCCGTCCATCATAAAAATGAATTTGGATGGTTTGATTTTCTGCATTTTTCACATCCGTAGCAAATATTTTGAGGGGTGTTTTTGACAATTGAGCCACCAAAAGACTAATATGAAAAAACGAATACGACTCAATTCAGACTCAGTGAGGGTGCAAGGACCTTAAATTTTTGAGGCTTGCGCAGCTTTTCGAAGAGAAATCAAACAAATGAGCGCCGTTTTCTAAAGTCTATGAGCGCAGCACACACTAATAAATTAAATTGACATACTGCAGTTAAATTTCAAAATGTGGTGTTTTTATATTTATAACATTTGAAAACAGTTCAGCAACGTGCATCACACGACCTGACGACCAAGACAACTGACAATTGACCATCACTTATTTTACCATCACCTCACGATTGAAAATGTGACACTGATTTCATACAGGGTTCATACAGGCACAGCCTAATGAAAATCAAGGATTTTTAAGCACTTTTTCCAGCACCTATTTTTATTTTCAAGACTGACACGCAATGTATTGAACACCTGAAATGTATTCTCCACAACCCATAAAAACATTGCAAAGGAACTATCTATTGATTTATAAAAATAAAAAAAACATTAATAAAATATAATAATTAATTAATAATATATTAATAATCTAATAAACCAAGACTGACACGCAATGTATTGAACACCTGAAATGTCTTCTCAGCAATTTATAAAAATACTGCATAGGAACTATCTATCGATTTATACAAATAAAAAAACATTAATAATAATAATTATAATAATAATAATAATAATAATAATAATAATTAATTAATCATATATTAATAATATAATAAACCTGCACTAAATGTGCTTGTGAATTTTTTAATTTGTTGATGTTCTCTTACAGATGGAAAGAGAACAGAATATTTATACTCAAGTTATAATATAATTACACTGCTAAAATAATACACATTTTAGTAAATAATACAAATATTTTACAAAGTACTCTTTTAAAAAAACTTCTGATTTTCATTTTGACCCTTTTAAGTTTAAAATTATTTAAATGTTTTAATTGCTTAAATCACAAGGCTACATATAGGAATTTGCACTAACAAAGTGTGGTCGATTTTTCCTTTCATCACAATTAATCTTTTTCAATAGCACTGGCAAAACTACCACATACAGCACTTTTAAGGCCATAGAGACACTTTTTGTCCATTTTTAAACTATACTTTCAAGCTTTGAAATGTTTAATTAAAATTAATGATAAAAATATTTAAATTTGAGGTTTTATTTACATATTTTACACAGTTTTTCTTATTTGCTCATTGTTGTCTATACAATAATTTATTTTACGCTTGATCTGAAACTGAAATAATTTTACAGAAAAGACAAGTACACTCTCAGTAATAAAATAATAAAGCAATTGACTTCGTTTCACTTGAGATATTTGAAATATGACAACACTACATTTCTCAAAGCAGTGTTTTGAGAGCCTTATTTTTTATTTTGATAAATGTTTTTGGCAGCACTGCAAAACAACAGCTTTAAAGTTTAGGGGTCATGCCAAAGGGGTCATGCCTGGTCACACTGTGTTTTGTTCTATAGACTTCTATTCAAACAAATGTGAATGCAGGACACTGGAAATGCAAGTTAGTGAAAAGAAGTTTTGCATTTCGCTGTCCCGCAAATTCACATCATGTGAAGACATGTAACCAGGCCTTGACACTCCGTTTGTGCTGTTTTGATGGTAGCACAAGCATGTGAAAAAAGTCAAAAATTGAATGGGCCATCAGGGATGGTGTGCTCTAAACTGAACATTCTGTCGTTTACTAAACCTTAATAAAGACAGTAAACAAGACGTGTCACTTGTATAGTTTTGAATGGGCAAAAGTTTAACAGTCAATATGGCGAATGAAGCCCCGCCTTGTAGTACTGGAGCCAATCATTGTTGGCTATAGACTGACGATTCTCTGGGGGAGGAGCTTCGACCAGACATGAATTTCTGCAGATTTTGTGTGACTCAAACATTTTGAAATTATACTAAAGGGTAGGGGTGTGAACCTACACTGGTCTCACGATTTGGTTCGGTTACGATTATTTTGGCATCGATTTGGTTCAATTCGATATCTCGGTGCATTATAGTGCATTGATTATGCTTTCCATACATAATTAGATTTTTTCTTCACAGCACAAGAATTTTTTAATTAAAATTTATGAATATATTAATATTTATATATTATTTGTAATTTTATTTTGTCCTTTAATACAAGCAGTCAGATGTATGAACTGTACCTTTAATTTGACCTGCTCAAAGAAAACACTGTTTTTGAATGTTTTAGACAAAACTCCAATACATGCACAGAAGACAGCATGAGCATTTATAGCAAATATACTAATGTAAATATTATCCCGCTTGCTTTTTGAGTGCTGTCAAGTGAGGTCTTACACCCCTATGATTGGTCATCGTCTTCACCCGCTCAACAATATGGGCTGCGATTGGCTTTAGAAATGAAAGCGCTGTTCATCGATGAGTGACGCAAAAAGAACAGCCGCGGTTACAGTCTATATGCGCATAGTACGTGCCTATCACGGGTAATGTTTAATAGACACATTGGAGAAAACTTGCACCTCAGGCACGCTTGTGTCTGGATCCATAAGTATCGCTTAAACAGCCAAGAGGAGAGGAAAAGCTACCTCACGAACACGTCAGCGGGTCAAATGTCCAAAGTGAGAGAGACAGAGATGGATTTTTACAGCATTTCTCCCTAGTAGTGAAATAGCGGCTTGTGTGCTGTGCCTTCTTCAGTGTCAATGAAAGACTTTCCAGTAACCTCACAAGCAGTTGAACTGTGCACAATTATCTACCTTTTAAGTAGTAGGAGCATTTTATTTACTCATCCTTGACTTCTTCGCCATAGTATTCTACTGCGACATCGCACATAGGAGATTAATGATGTCAGTAAGTAATAACCGGTTTTGATCTATTACTGAACCAATATTGAATTGCTCCCATCTGCATCGTGGTGCACCGAAGAAACAATTAATTTTCACACCCCTACTAAAGGGACAGTTGTTGTTTTAATTTTATTAGTGATTCCAAATAACAAAATTTAATCATAAGTTTGGCAAGCAATTTTAGAAAATTTGAGGTTTTCCCATTTAAACAGAATGCCTGAGCATACTGCCCAAGAGGCATTTCAAAGATGGCTGCCAAGTGAAATTACTTGTCTTAAAGAGACTTTGCCCTTAACTCATTCAAAATGTGTATGAGTTTTTTTTTTCTGTGTAAACACAAAAGAAGATATTATGAAGAAAGCTGCAATCTGGTAACCATTAAATCCTATTCTTCAAATTATCTACTTTTGGGTTCAACAGAAAATAGAAAATCATAAATAATTGAAACCAAGTAAATTGGTAATGCGTGACCAATCCTGTTACCGGAGATCTACTTTCCTGCAGAGTTTAGCTTCTATCCTGATCAAACCCAACTAAACCAACCAAGTAGGATCTGAAGGAGCACTTGGTAATAAAGACAGGTGTGTTTGATCTAGGTTGCAGCTGAACTCTGTAGGAAGGTTGATTTCTAGAAACAGGATTGGTCACCCCTGGTCTATACAGCATCTGATTATAATAAGTCATATAGGTCAACTAGAACATTTTATTCTATTTTATTAATCCATTAAACAGTTGAAGAATTGACGTGTTGTAAATCCAGCAGCTCTAATCTGTCCAATGCAGTGTATGGGGCACATTGCCATGGAAATATGAAAGGGATGTGTTTCTAAGTAACTCATGAAGGGGTGTCAGTTTAATGTTGTGTTTACACCAGATGCTGAAGAAGCATCAAGCGCGAGTTTTTACATGTTAAGTCAATGCAAAGATGCAAATAGACATTCTGTGGTGCGATTCGCGTGAATGAGGCAGCTCGAAAGAAGCGATGTGAGTTGAGCAATTTGCATACTTGTCTCTCGGATCGCTCGAGTTGGAAAATCTGAACTTCAGCGGACGTTCGTGTCCATGTTAATCATTCAGGAGCTTGCTCTTGTAGGGGCGTGATTATGATGTAGTGCCTGTTGTTGGTGTCCTGAGGGGAAATCGTCTTGCCGACACTGGACAACAGTTTATGAAACTGGGCTGGGCTCGGCTCAGTCGGAAGCATTTCATTTAGCAATGAAACTGGAGTCACCGGGCAGACAGATGCACCACCCATGATGCGAATTCATGTCTTGTGAAGTGAATGTCACACGCGAATGAAGCGAATTTGATGCTCGAATGAAGTGTTGAAACTCAATGTTCACGCCTTAATGCGCGAATCGTGTGATTACTCACGCGTGCCGCGTCTGGTGTGAACACAGCCTAAGTATTTAAAACTTGCACCTGGAAGGGTTCAATTATCTATGACCTTTCCTGGCAACACTTTTTTTTCCCAGGAGTCTCGCCTATTTCAAAATCATCTTGTGCTGCAACCCCCATTTTGTTATTTCTGTCTGAAAACTCCTACAATTTCAACTTTGAAAAAACTAAAGAACTTCGTAATGTGTTAGTGTCTGAGTTTAATAATAGGGAGTACATTACTGGATTAAACTTTTCACTTTTTTTCTGCGAGAATGTAATGTGTTCTAATAACTGCTTTGATTTTGTTACCAAGTGGAAAACAATTGAATCTCACATTCGAAAAAAAAATACCATTGTATACGGTCTTGGCATTAATTGTGTAGGACTGACATTAATCATTCTTTAATTGTTACATTGCATCAGCACTAAGATTAATTACTTTAATTCGGAAACTGTCTGTGAATCATGATTGTGTTTTCACCTAAGGGACCTACTGCAGACTCTAACAGAAGAAGAACTCATGACTCTGGAGCGAAGCCTCTGCATCTCTCAGGATGGAGAATTCCCTGCAGGTTCAACCAATGATCCAGCCACTTCCACTGGTCCAGAGGGTCCACTAGAAACACTGGAAAAGGACAACGGAGTTGAGGAAGTTGTGGACCTCACACTCTTCGTCACCCAGGAAGAAGATTCTGTATGGAAGGAGGAAAAAGAGAAGAAGGGACCGGCAGAGTCCTCTAGCGAGAGCGAGGAGGAGGAGCCCACTGATGTCGACTTGGCTTGTTCCATGCAGTACGATGAAGAAGAGATCGAGCAACTTAATATGATGGTGCATCAAGTAGAAGACGAAATGTCTACACTGCTTTCCCCTCCGAGTCAGAATCAGTCCCCAGCTCACCGGCCTCGACCCTACAGGGGAAGCAGTCTTGAAGGTTCCAGTGCCACCTCCAGCACACAGGCGTCCCCAAGGAGAGCCCCGGGATCATACCATGATGATGACCGGGTGTTCTTCATGGACGATCTGGAGTCTGGTCTTACTAGTGAGCTCTGCCGTGGACAACTTCCTCTTCCTACCGTATGCCTCAGATCCCCCGAGGGATCCCACAGTAGACCTGACGCATCATGTAATGGTTGGTTGACAGTGTGCCAATCGAGCGACGCAACTAATTTGGGTTGTCAGCACAAACTGAGCCAATCGACTGAGTCCGTTGGAAACTCCGACAGGGTGGTGAACGGATGGGAAGGATCGCAGGATGAGGATAGCGTACAGACTGCTGAAGAAATTGCCAATCGTACCGGTGGAATGAAGCTGTCCGCCACGGTTATTTTTAACCCCCATTCCCCAAGCTTGAGCGATTTGGCCGTGGTCTTACCCAAATCAGCTGATGTTCCTGAAACTGGCGATGGCGGGGCTTTGGTCGCCACTCAGTGCCTCCTTAACTCCTGTGTGTGCTGTGCTGGCGGGTGCGTCGACAACCACGAGGATGCCATTGAACCTGCTGGCAGGAGCATGGCGCTGGGATTCGAGAAGCACAAGCTGACCATCACGAGCTCTGTCATCCAAACGGCTGTTGCTGCTGGCAGCCCAGGGAAGGGAAACGGACATTTGCCACTCACCCTGCCCCCCTCTCAGGGTCACCTTACCCATTCTGTGCCAAACTGCTCAGTGCAGAACCAAGCGAGAGAAGATGAGAGCAGTCAGGACGGTATCCACTATCCCTGCTGCGAGAAATACAGCCCGGGGGTTCTTCTGGCTCAGGACAGAGGCTCAGGACAGGAGGGAGGGCCTAGTTGCACCCATCAGGACACGGGATGCCGAACACAACATAATGACACAGTAAAAGGGAGATCGGAATGTTTTGGAAAACATTGCAAAGATGATAACCGGAAGATAAATAGGTTTGTTTATTTGTGTGAAGCATGCATTAAGCTTTTACATTTATACAGTTCAGCCAAAAAAGAACATTCTGCCATCATTTACTTGTTTCAAATCTGTTTGAGTTTCCTTCTTCTGCTGCGCACATATTGAAGAATGTTGGAAAAAACAGCCATTGACTTCCATAGTATTTTTGTTCCTACTTTGGATGTCAGCGGTTGCTTTTTTCAACATTCCAACGTTATGTTCAACCGAAGAAAGAAATTCATAAACGTTTAGAACCACTCAAGCGTGAGTAAATGGTGAGGAAATGTTCATTTTTGGATGAACTATAGCTTTAAGCTTTAACCCCCCCTCCCCATTTTGAAAATGTTTTGTTTACCATTTAATTTGTTGATATATGAGTTGATTTCATTCTGAAGGTTGTCATTCTTTTAAGTTCTACTATTTCAGTTTCTTTTGTTGCCACCTCATGTTTTTATTTTGGAATGGTCCACAGCAGTTCTCAGGAGTCCCCCCTCAGTTCTGTCCCCAGCAGTGACATTGATGGTGTTTCTGTTACTACATGCAGTTTGTCAAGTTCATATGCACCCAGGTAAACCTTTGTCTGATAGTTAGAACTACAATATCTACGCATTGTTTCTGTAGAATGCAGCAGGGATGAGATTTTTTTGGTAGACCAATCCAAAAGTTAGCATGGCCTGGCTAAGATGTTCAGACAAAGCACAGCCATGTTTTATTGGCTCACGTTTAGCGTGTGCTGAGTATGATGTTAGAGTGTTGGATTCTATGGAAATGCATGAACTGACTAAGGCCCAGTTCTATATTCTACTTGACCCTTGAAACAGAATGATGGGGTGGGGATGAAAATATTCCCCAAAGAAACAGGACACCACTACTACATATGCAAACGTTATCAGGTTATGTTGTTAAGCTCATACATCACACGAGATGTCACCTGCATTATTCATTCTAAAAAGAACAAGCACTGTAACGTTTAACAGATCACACACTCAAAGTGTATACTGTATTTTGACCTAAAAAAAATAAGTTTGTTTTCATTTCGCAAAGTATTCAGGCATCCCTTTTACGGATGGTGGAGGATGTTGCATGAAGCAGGAAACTGTTCACTACCTGACAAAAGTCTTGTCGTCGATCCCAGTTGTAAGAGCAACAAATAATAACTTGACTTCTAGTTGACCATTTGGAAAACTGCTTCTCGTTTGGTGAACTGCATCCCAGTCATCACAAATACTGCAGAAGACCTATTGGAACCCACGTGGACCCAAGATTCTTAGAGAAATCAGTCAAGTTTGGTGAAGGAAAAATTATGGTTTGGGGTTACATTCAGTATAGGGGCATGCGAGAAATCTGCAGAGTGGATGACATCAACAGCCTGAGAGATCAGGACATTTGTGCTGCCCATTACATTACAAACCACAGGAGAGGGCAAATTCTTCAGCAGGATAGCGCTCCTTCTCATACTTCAGCCTCCACATCAAAGTGAAAAAGCAAAGAAGATCAATGTGCTCCAAGATTGGCCAGCCCAGTCACCAGACATGAACATTATTGAGCATGTCTGGGGTAAGATGAAAGAGGAGGCATTGAAAATGAATCCAAAGAATCTTGATGAACTCCTGCAAGAACGCTTTCTTTGCCATTCCAGATGACTTTATTAATAAGATATTTGAGTCATTGCAGAGATATGGATGCAGTCCTCCAAGCTCATGGGAGTCATAGACAATATTAATTCTTTTTCCACTGCACCATGACTTTATATTCTATACTGCACATTATTTCTGTTACATGAAAAGACTTTTGTCTAAGCAAAGTCAGACCTTACTGTCCTAATTAAATAATAAAAAAATCAAGGCATGATCATATTATATTTTGGTAAAATAAGTGTAATCTAGAGGCCTTTGCCTTTTCATATAAGCCAGTTCTGATACTAAATGATCAACTAGACATCAAGTTATTATTTGTTGTTCCTAAAACTTGGATAGGCGACGAGACTTTTGTCAGGGAGTGTAGTGTGCGAGTGCTCATATTCATGGATGTAACCAAAAGAAAACCGCATTAACATTATACCAGACGTGCTCTAAAATGCAAATTGATTGGTGCTAGATATTTTGAACAGACTGTCCTATTGTGTCAAATCATCAGGTATCAAAATTTAAAAATGCATTGTGGGACTGTCATACAACAGTTTTTATTAGACACTATTGTTATTGTTTTTTGGGGGCATTGATGCTTTTTTTGTTGTAAAAATCTTTATCACTCACAATTTTTCTACATTTGTGGGTATCCTTGCTCACTTGGGCAGACATGTAGCTGCTGTTTTCAGGGAAATATCCTAAGCTGTAGAGTGGTGATCCCAAAATAACTTTGTTTGAAGGGTTTTCCAGCAGTTCCCCCTGCTTCTACACCTCTGACCAAAGGTGAATAGGCACAAGTGGGGAAGTGCAAGGACTAGGGGTAGAGTTAGGATTGGGCCTATATGCAGTTTTGAGTAAGTAACAAAAAAAACCTTGTGAATATAATAAAATGACCTCCAAAACGTGCTCTGTGATTCCCGCTAGATATTTCACAAAATCCATAAAACCCTACAGCATTAAGGTCAGGCTTTCTGGATTAACTCAATGATATAAATTTCTCTTGTGAGGAAAGCCAGCAGTTTTAAACCATTGAGTTATTTAGTCATACTTCATTTATGCTTTTTTTATAACTCTTGTTCATTTTCCAAAGTTTAAGGACTAGAGAATTAATAAATGTTAAAGATGATTAAATATTTGTTACTATTATAAAACAATGGATTTGCTCTTCAGTGTTTGGACTTGCAGTGGAAATTAAACCACACTGAACTAAACTAAACTTCAACTCTGAAAACTGGACTGACGCAGTTTCAATTTACTAGAACTTCTATCTTAAGCTGCTTTGACACAATCTACATTGTAAAAGTGCTATAGAAATAAAAATAAATTGAAAAATTGTATATAAAACCTAACCAATTTTGACCATCTTGCTTTTCAGCCCCGTCAGTAGTCTGACAACGAGCTCGGACATGTCTGAGGACCTGGATCATCAGGAGATTCAAGTGGCTTTGCAAGCTGCCAAACTTGCTGCCCACAACAAAATTCGTTCTCGTTTCCATAGCAGTAGTGACCTCATTCATCGTCTTTTCGTCTGCATATCAGGTGCGTTACATGTGGATATAGTCTGGTGACTCTTGAGGGTAGAAACATCTTTTCTTCTAAATTAAACACTAAGAACTTATAATTAATTCCATAATATAAAGATTAAATTAAATGAACACCAAGAGGACGTCCACCATAAACCTAGTCTGCACTTTCAGATTTTTTTAAAGTACTGTAGAATTTTAAATCAATTTCTTCATTAAACATAACCTATTTATTGTTTTTATATTACATGTGTTATAAAAGTATTATCTTTAACATTATATGAATAGAGCAACAATCACACTTCACGTCTTAAAATGAAGATGCATATTTACTACACTGTAAAGCTGAATTTTAAGTGTAACCTAAGTGCAATGTAATGGGTATCAGTGTGTCCCCCTTATGTGCACTTTAAAATTCTGCAAAGTGTATTGAACAAAGTGTACCGTACAGTAAATGTGTAATATACACTCACCGCTTTATTAGGTACACCTTACTAGTACCGGGTTGGACCCCTTTTGGCTTCAGAACTGCCTTAATCCTACGTGGCATAGATTCAACAAGGTGCTGGAAATATTCCTCAGAGATTTTGGTCGATATTGACACAATAGCATCATGCAGTTGCAGATTTGTCAGCTGCACATCCATGATGTGAATCTTCCATTCCACCACATCCCAAAGATGCTCTATTGGATTGAGATCTGGTGACTGTGGAGGCCATTTGAGTACAGTGAACTCAATGTCATGTTAAAAAAACCAGTCTGAGATTATTTGCGCTTTGACATCATGCTATCTTGCACGACAGCAGTTGGACAGGTGTACTAATAAAGTGGTCGGTGAGTGTATGTTATTGCAAGTGCATTATAGAACTGTGTAAAATGTATTCCGCAAAGTGTAAAATGGGCTGTTAAGTGTGAGTGCAAAATGTACTCTTGTGTGATGTGCACTAAAGCAAAGTTTATAGTGTCCTCTTAAAGTGACAGTTCATCTAAAAATTTCTATCTTTGTTCATCTTTAGAACATAGTTGAAGTTATTTTAGATCTAAGAGCTCCCTCATCCTCCCTTAAAAATCAATGGTGACGTTTGAAAAAAGAGCTCTCGTATTAAATCTAAAATGTATTCATTTGTTTTCAAAGATAAGCATACAGACATGAGAATGAGTAATTAATAATGGTATTTTAATTTTTGTGTGAACTACCCCTTTAATCGTATAATCTGCTACTGTTTTTTTTTTTTTTTTTTTTTTGCTAACTCCGTAAACTAACAATACTCGAATACTTAAATACTTTGTTTTATGACTTTTTTTTTTTTTTCAAACATCTGAAGGTGTAGCAGATCAGTTGCAAACAAACTATGCGAGTGATCTGCGAAGCATCTTAAAGACTCTGTTTGAGGTCATGGCTACGAAATCAGACCAAGGGGACAATGAGAAGCCCAAGAAAGGTCAGCGAGTCACACTTCTGAAAGATACACAAACTACAACGGCAAGTTTTCATCGCTCTTTGTCAGAACTCATTGGTCTAATGTGTTGTTTTATATGCACCTCAGGTCCATGTCTGGGCAGTGCAGTGCTGGAAGACTGTGCTCTCTGTCAGGAGACCATCTCTTCATCAGAGCTCGCTGCCAAAGCCCGAGAGGGACAGTTTGAAGGTTAGTTCAATACACCAGTTATGTGTTTAAAATATGACTGGGTCTCATATAAATACATTTTCTCATTAATTCCAATCTCCTGAGATGTTCCAACAAAAATGAAGATGGAATGACAACAAATGATTGTGGATGAAATCTGAGAGCTCCCTCATTCTCCATTGACAGCAAGGGTCCCGACTCGTTCAAAGTCTAAAAATACCTCAAATCAGAACTTATGCCTTCAGTGGTTCAATTGGAATATTACCAAGCTCTGAGAATACTTTTGTGCGCACATAAAACAAAAATAATGACTATTCAACAGTTTCTTCTCAGTGTCAGTATAGAGTTATGTCTATGTATTTGTGCTTGTTGCTGGGGCTTTTTTTCCCACTGATCACACACTGCCCTACTTTAAAGCGCACCTATGGTAAAAAAATCGACTTTTCAAGCCGTTTGGACAGACATATGTGTAGGTATAGTGTATTGTGGGAATATAAATTTATATTCCAAAGTAATGCAAAGTGTCAGTTTCACAGCACGGCTGTGTAACTTGTTTTCTCTTTTCAGTCACCTGGTCAGGCGGTTTCTGTCTCCAGAACATAATTTGCGGGTCATGCTTTCATGCTACAGAAACCATTTTGTTGATTAACTTGTGTGGTCAGTAGCTGGGCCGATTTCTACACCTATATGCCAATTTACCCTGCTGACTCCAAAACTGAATTTGCATGCTTTGTTTAGCCATCTCCCCTCCTCCTAACACAATATAGACAGGACATCTTTGTCTTAATTCAGACTTGTGATAAAACTCGCAGACTGCAGTCCATGTGCTCTTGCAGACACATGGACTTCTCGAAGACGCTGTTTGACTGCAGGTTAACCAACACGTCTCAATAAAGGAATTCTGCTTGTTTTGAGTCTCCTGGACTGGGTTCTCTTCTATTTTCCCTCATTTATTTTTTTTACAACAGTATATACCATCATATTGGGGTGTTATAAACACACCCAGTCCTTTTTTTTCAATTTAACAACATAAAAACAGTGAACCAATTGGAGCTGTTTTGAGACTGACCGCAACTTGACGTAGATCCCTTTGGTATGCCTATGTAACATTCCTAATAATTTAAGTATAGTTTGAGATAATTATGTTTTATTTCATCAGATATATATTTATTTTTTTATTAAGTTTTCTTTAAATAATTGTTTTAATTTTATCTATTTTTTCTTTTCTTTTTCCTTATCCCTTGTATCATTGTTACTAGATGTACAATGAATATGTATAATTTGATGTACAATGAATATGTATGATGTACAATGAATATGTATAATTTAACCTCATCAGGATGGCGCCGCGGATGGCCGCTTCGGTGTGGGGCTCTCCAGTGTTTGCACTGTTTTTGTTAGTCTGTCCTGTTTTATGTTTATCAAATACGATCAGTTACACCAGGGACGAGCTGCTGAACATTCGGCAGTGCACACCAACTAATCAAGAACTGGATTTTGATTTTTGTGGCGTTTTGCGGAACATTGTGGTCGGCGGAGCAGCCGCATTGTGGAAACGCTACAAGACGCGCAAGCGTGGGAAGCGAGCCGGCGCGCTCGTCAGGCTAAGACAGCGCGGCTTCAGAACGGCGCTGCCCAGCATTCACCTGGCGAATCTCCGCTCTTTTCCTAACAAAATGGACGAACTACTTCTGCTCACATGCAAAAACAAGAACTTTAACAACTCTGCTGTCCTGTGTTTCACGGAAACCTGGCTAAACGAAGCCATTCCGGACAGCGCATTAAACCTACCGGACTTTCAGCTGTACAGAGCAGATCGCGATACGGAGTCAACGGGCAAAACGCGCGGTGGTGGGACATGCTTTTACATCAACAGAAGGTGGTGTACGGATGTAACTGTGTTAAAGAAGATGTGCTGTCCTGATGTGGAAGTGCTTTTCATTAACTGTAAGCCGTTTTATTCACCAAGAGAGTTTTCCTCGTTCATTCTCGTCTGTGTTTACATTCCACCGCAAGCACACGTGAGTACTGCGCTGCAACAGCTGGCTGATCTGATCACAGAGACAGAACAACTACACCCGGACTCTGTTTTTATCATACTTGGGGACTTTAATCAGGCAAAACTCACACATGAGCTGCCTAAATTCAAACAGCACATTACATGCCCCACCAGAGACAATAACATTCTGGACCATTGCTACACCACAATAAAGGATGCATATCGCTCCGTCGCCAGAGCAGCTCTAGGACTCTCCGATCACTGCCTGGTTCATCTTATACCAACTTACAGGCAAAAACTTAAAACTACTAAGCCAGTATTAAGGACTGTCAAGAGATGGACCAACGACACAGAGCAGGTCTTACAAGCCTGTTTTGAATGCACTGACTGGAATGTTTTTGAAGCTGCAGCCACAGATCTGGACGAGCTCACAGAGACTGTAACATCATACATCAGTTTCTGTGAGGAGTTATGCATCCCTACCAGGACCTACTTGTCATTTAACAATGATAAACCATGGTTCACACCAAAACTCAGACAGCTTCGTCAGGCCAAAGAGGATGCTTACAGGAGTGGTGACAGGATCCTGTACAATCAGGCCAGGAACACATTGACAAAGGAGATTGGTGTGGCTAAGAAAAGCTATGCCAAAAAGCTGCAAAACCAGTTTTCAGCTAACGACCCTGCATCAGTGTGGAGAGGCTTAAAAGATTTCACTAATTACAAGACAACATCCCCCAGTATCGACAGCAATAAACATATTGCAAACAAGCTGAATATGTTCTACTGTAGGTTTGACACCTATGACCAGACACCTCATACCCGCCCGGATCATCTCCCTACACAGCCATCAACACCACATCAACACAGCCTGGACCATCTCCCTACACAGCCATCAACACCACACCAACACAGCCCGGACCATCGCCCTACACAGCCATCAACACCTCCAGCCATCTTCCTCTCCCCCCCTGCTCTTCAGATCAGTGAGGTTCATGTGCGTCAGATCTTCAGTAAACAGAAGAGAAGGAAAGCACCAGGGCCAGATGGTGTCTCACCAGCCTGTCTGAGAACCTGCGCTGACCAGCTGGCTCCCATTTTCTCACATATCTTCAATAGATCACTGGAACAGCGCAAAGTTCCATCCTGCTTTAAGCGCTCCACTATCATCCCAATCCCGAAGAAGCCAAAGATCACAGGACTCAATGACTACAGACCTGTGGCCTTAACATCTGTGGCCATGAAGTCATTCGAAAGACTGGTGCTAGCATATCTGAAGGACATCACTGGACCCCTGCTGGACCCCCTGCAGTTCGCCTATAGAGCAAACCGGTCTGTGGATGATGCAGTCAACATGGGACTGCATTATACCCTACAACATCTGGACAAACCAGGGAACTACGCAAGGATTCTGTTTGTGGACTTCAGTTCTGCCTTTAACACCATCGTCCCATCACTGCTTGAGTACAAACTGGCCCAGCTCTCTGTTCCTAGCTCTGTCTGTCAATGGATCACCAGCTTTCTGACAGATAGACAACAGCTAGTCAGAATGGGCAAAATCACATCCGACAGCCGCACCATCAGCACTGGTGCCCCCCAGGGATGTGTTCTTTCTCCACTGCTCTTCTCCCTGTACACCAACGACTGCACTGCAAAAGACCCCTCCATCAAACTCATTAAGTTTGCAGACGACACTACTGTTATCGGCCTCATCCAGAATGGTGATGAGTCTGCATACAGACAGGAGGTGGAGCGGCTGGCGTTATGGTGCAGATACAACAACCTGGAGCTGAACACGCTCAAAACAGTGGAGATGATAGTGGACTTCAGGAGAAACCCCCCTGCACTCCCCCCACTCACCATCATGAACAGCACTGTGGCTGCAGTAGAGTCATTCAGGTTCCTGGGCACCACCATCTCTCAGGATCTGAAGTGGGACATTCATATAGACTCTATTGTGAAGAAAGCCCAGCAGAGACTGTACTTCCTTCGTCAGCTGAGGAAGTTCAACCTGCCACAGGAGCTACTCGTACAGTTCTACTCAGCTGTCGTCCAATCCATCCTCTGCACTTCAATCACCGTCTGGTTCGGCTCAGCTGCCAAAACCGACCTCCGTAGACTACAGCGAATAGTCCGGACTGCTGAACGAATCACTGGCACAACCCTTCCTACACTTCAAGAACTGTACTCTTCCAGAGTGAGTAAAAGGGCTCGCAAAATCACTCTGGACCCCTCACACCCAGCACACTACCTGTTCGAACTGTTACCATCTGGTCGGCGCTTCAGAGCACCAAGCACAAAAACAGCCAGACACAGGAAAAGTTTCTTTCCTCAGGCTGTCTCACTTATGAACAGTTAAATATTCCCCTACAGTGCAATAAATATGTGCAATACTTTCTCATACGCACTTGTACACAGCACCTTATATCAATATACAATGCAATACTCTCTACATTCGCACTTGTACACAGCACCTTATAACCTGTATATTTATAACAATCTGTACATACAACTCAACATCCAGGTTTCTTCACTAACCGCATTTGTTTAATGTTTATCTTCTTTTATTATTATCAGTTTATTTTTTCAGATTTATTTTGTGTTGTCACTTGTCACTTTATGTACACTGGAAGCTTCTGTAGCCAAAACAAATTCCTTGTGTGTGTGAAGCACACTTGGCAATAAAACTGATTCTGATTCTGATTCTGATTGTATTCAGGTCACACAATGTTAGCACAATGTAATGTTTTATGTATTCCCTGTTACTTATGTTAATAAAAAAAAAACTGCAGTGTCCCCGCCCTCTGAATCGATTGACAGCTGCGTATTAACATTTCTCTGTAGTAACGTGTATAATCATATCAACAAGACAGAATGTGCGCAAAGCAACCGGGAATAAAAGATCTATTTAGTTGATAGGATCATCAATCATCATCAAATGTGATCAAGATTTACAAGTTTAAAATGTTTTTAAAACAGTGCATGTTTGTAATAAATTACAGCGATTTACTTCATCACCACAGCCGTGTGTCAGTACAATTAGAAAAGAAGACACTTCAATCCCAGTTTGTTGAGGTTAAATCAGGTTTATTTTGTACATTAACATAACGGATATCCATACAGCAGTGGATATTAACCTGTATCTTGTCACATTTGCATGCAAATACAGTGCAAAGCTAAACGTGCGCGCTGTCTGTGTGTTTGTCCGCTGTGTATGTGTGTGCGTGAACTTTGTAACGACATTGTGTGGGACTCGTCGTTGCAACTCCACAACAAATACATCAAATAATCATTGGTAAAGTTCTTAGTGTAGTATTTCTCAGAAACGTTACGTGAGACCTGCTTCCTCCATGTCTGTCTGTTGTCTGAGCTGAGGCAGCCGAGGGTGCAGGCACACTGACAGGCACGTGGGAACAGTGGGCAGGGAGGAGTAGCATTAAAGGCACAGTTCACAAAAAACGCTACTTGATGCTCAGAGCCAGGGGCGTAGCAACCGGGGGGACGGGGGGTATCTGGGGGTAACATATGATCTCATCCAGCCCCCCCCCCCCCCCCCATTTATTAATAAATTTAATAAATTTATTAATAATTTATTAAAATTATTAATAAATAATTTAAATTTAAGGCCAGTCTGAGAGGGGCTTTTTATTGCTGTTTTTTTTCTCTAATGTATCTTATTTCCTATTACCTATGCTACCTCTCATCTGACCTGTCTTCCCCTGAAATGTGTGATGTTTGTGAATGGACGGAGGGGTCAAATTACGCTGCATGTAAAAGTGTATGTGACAAATAAAGGCTTTTTTAATCATCATCATCAAGGGTGCAGGTATACTAATACTGAGGAAACTGTTAAATAAAGTCATTATTCACAAAAGAGCGCTGTGCTCTTTATGCATTTTGTGCTTTGTCACGCTGCTGATAAATGACCTCAGGTGCGTCTGTGTGTTGGTTCAAACAGAGAAAGTCACATGTGGGCATCCAGGATATACATCAGGGCACAGTTATCATGATGGTGCACGATATTCTGCCACTGAGCCGAAACAAACTGTTTATGTGCGTACAAAAGAGTTCTCGCAGCTTGATAACATTCTAATTAAACCACTGAAGACGTAGTCTGTACTGTTTTGGTACCTTTCTGGACTTTCTGAAAGAGTCTGGACCATTACTGTCTATGGAGGATGAGGGAGCTCTCCGTTTTCATCTAAAATATGTTCATATGTTTTCGGTAGATGAATAAAGGTCTTCTGTGTTTTGACAGAATCTTTGTTTTTGTGTGAACCTACTCTTCAATTAATGTATAAAAATTGCACATTCTGTTTTTCTTTCAACATCAGACCCTCCTGAATGGGTGCCGGATGAGGCCTGCAATTCCTGCATAGCATGTAAAGCACCATTTACAGTCATCAGAAGAAAGCATCACTGCAGGAGCTGTGGAAAGGTACTGTCCCTGTAGTTTTTAATAGGGTTTGGGTTTGGCTGGGCTTCATATGGGTCTGTTGGGCCCTTTTCCACACCCTGATTGACCTCTCTGTGTGACATTGATGATTGTCCTGAGAAACATTGTCATTAGCATGCCATTCTCTGTTTATTTGGGCGTATTTGAACATGGCGACTGTGCTCGATTTACACTGAAACAGTCGCTCCGGGAATGCCTGAACTTGAACGTTTCAGCCTGCTTGAATCAGTTTTGTAAATTAATATTAAATGCCTAATTGAAATTTGGTTGAAGGAACATATTGGATACAAAACATGAAACGTGTAAAAAAAAATTACCAGCTATTTTTTTGTAACTATACTTGAAGGGGGTGTTCATAAGACTGCAATGAAATTTGTATAATCATGACATGACACATGAAAAATGCACCATGCATTTTTTTTTATTTTTTAAACTATGAAGTGTCATTTGCTCAGTTATGTCATTTTAAATTTAAATATTACATTGTTTGTCATGACAACTTGACATTATAAAGACAACATACTGTAACTTGTCATAAATCTTTCATAAACATGACTGTCATGAGGCCTGCTACATGTTCCATGTTACGTTTTTTTGTAAAGCCCCTATAAATACTCAGAACTGAAGTCTGTTTATTCTGATGGATGACTGACATGAGTGGAACATAAGTCTGTGCACTCTGATCATTGAGATGCATCCCAGCAAACAATTTTTGGGTTAATAGACATCTAAACATAGACAGCTTGGCTAAAACAAGGCTAAACTTCGGCTATCAGTGAAAATCTAATAGACAACTAAGAATAGCCCAAAACTAGACTAGTCGTCAAATAGACAGATTAGATAGAATTTATATGTGTAGTCATTGATTTCTGTTTATTTGATGACTAGTCTTTTTTTAGTCTATTCTTAGACGTCTATTAGATTTTCACTGACAGCCCAAATGTAGCCTTGTTTTAGCGAAGATGACTATGTTTAGACATCTATTGGACATCTTTAAAAGACAAAAAAAATGCTTGCTGGGATGTGACACATTTTGGTCCATTTAGAAATGTTGTCTACTAAAAGGGAAAAAAACAAGATGAAGTTGCAACAAATGAAGTGAGTTGGCCAAATGTTAAGTCTGCTTTATAACAGCAGAGCATAGTGTATTACTAGTGCTCACATCTTAAGGGTATAGTTCACTCAAAAATAAAATTTACTCTGTGTTTACTCACCCTCATATTTCTTTATTCTGTTTTTTACACTAAAGAAGAGAATTTGAGAATGCTGAAAACGTAGACATCCATAGTGAGAATAACAAATATTATGGAAGTCAATGGTTACAGCGTTCTCAAAAATATCTTCTTTTGTGTTCAACAGAATAAAGAAAGGTTTTAGATTTACACAAATGAAGGGAGAGTAAGCACTGTTGGGTAAGTTACTTTAAAAAAGTAATGGATTACAAGTTACTGACTACTAATGGTAAATTGTAATCTAATTACATTACTAATTACTTGATGTAAAAAGTAATCAGATTACTAATTGTCTAATAATCGTCCAAAACTTAAAATTAAATTTTCTCATCATTTACTTAATCTTCACTTGTTCCAAACTGACCTTTTTTAACACAAGAGAAGACATTTAGAAGAAACTGGATACCAGTACCCATTGACATCCGTTGCATGAAGAAGCACTGCAGTGTTTGGGGGTGCTTTGTGTTTGTCTGAGGTAATTAGTCTACCGAAATGTGTATATTCCATACAAAGTATGAAGCTGTTCGGTCATTTCTTGTCATGTGACTCGCGGATTTCAACTGGTGCCTCTGGAAAATGTGAGCACGTACAATATGTGCTCCCAAAAATTCAATTTAGCCGGTTTAGGTGGAATTGGGGCGCCGGTGTCCTCATTGGTGATGAGTATTGTCGTAGAATGCTTTTTCTTTAAGTGCTTGAACAAGTTACTGGTCGAGTTAAAAGCTGTCGAAAGTTCTTTAGGGACTGGACATAAACTGCATTTCACAGCAATATTTTTGTTTTTATGCTCAATGAAATCAAAGTAATGTCTGTTTCCACTTGAAGAAGCAGCCACTCTCGACAGCAACCATTTCAGCTGGCATTCCCCAGCAATTTAAAAGCTCATGCTTATTAACTGACGTTGCAGCAGAAAACATAATTTAAAAGAAGTATTTTTTTTTTCTTCAAGAAACTATATTAGTAACGCAATTACACTGACTTTAGTAACTGTAATCAAATTGCACAAATTTAAAATGTAATTCTTTACATTACTACGTACACCGTTTAGGTTCAACTGGAATGCTTACAAACTTGTTTGTGTAAATGTAGCTACTCACTTTGGCCTTCTGTAGCGTTGTTTACCAGTGTCTGGAATAATAATATCACTTAATTGAGATCCTAATGTGATGATTTTTTATTGCAGATCTTCTGTTCCCGCTGCTCATCACACTCAGCCCCGTTGCCTAGATATGGTCAGATGAAGCCGGTGAGAGTTTGCACTCACTGCTACATGCTCCACGTTACGCCTTTCTACAGTGACAGGACTGGTATCTGACAAACACACACAAACATAACACACACAGATGTAAGCACACTACCATGAGGTTTGATTCCTTAGCCAGAAAAGACATGCACATCATTTTCATCATCATCACCATCCAAAAAAACTATGTAAATATGAACACTAAATGCAATCACTACAAAGCGAAAAGGAAAAGAAAAAGCCTCGACCAGGGAACAAAATGCGAGAAGGACTCTAATGGATGGTTGGGAAATGCCTCAAGCACACAAGGAAGTACCCAATCGCTGTGGGAGCTAAAGTATTTATTTAGGGCTTTGCTTTTAATGAGCTTAATTACAAATTTGCTTTAATCGAGCATGGAACAATAGGGCTATTCTGTAAAACAGAAGCACACCCGAACAAGTTCAAGAGAAGAAAATAATAATAATAATACAGCTTGTTAATGGGATTTTGTGTGGCAGTAATTGTGGCTTTATTAGTGCTGGAGGTTCCACGGGCTCAGATTTCCAGAGTGAATGTAAACTGTGAGCACATTATAAATATGAGAATAACAAAACTGTGACATATATGAAGACAATAATGCTAACACTAACTGCACCATCAGTGACACCTTTGTGGCACAATATAGCACAGATGTTTCTTTTATTTAATGTTTTAATTTAGAATATAATGCTGCTTTCTGTAAAACAGAAGTGAAATTTGAAGATTTAGTTGAATGGCCAAAAACAGAGGTGTGTGTGTGTGTGTGTGTGTATGCTAAAAGTTTGAAATGGATTTGTATCTTCCAAAAGAGAAGATTTCTCTCATATTCCTCATGCAAATGAATGTGCAACATCTGGATGTTCTTTATTTCCCTTTTCTGTACATTCTGTTAAACTGTAATTGCCTTTTACAGCAGTTTGGGAGCCTTCTGCTTTTCCCTCTGGTACAACAGAACACTTTAAACCCCCCTACCTCGTCCCTCTTGACCCCTTTCACATGGTTCTGTCCTGCTTCATTTTGCCTACAATTTCAGATCTGTCGATCTGCATCGTCTTCTACACTGAGGCAGATGCCTTTGTTTCTCTTTGCACACTTTTAGTTTTGTTGTTTTGTTTTTGTTAATGATATAATGATCAACTTCTACTTTTATGTGTAGAAAGTCAATCATATTACTGTATGTAGATGAAAATTGGTGAATTTATTTTTTTTTTCTCCACAAAACCTGATGAGAATATGAAGTCTAAAGGTGTGTTCACATCTGACAGGTTTCATTTCAGGAAAACAAACTGGTGAGATTCATTTGAAAAGAAAAAAAGTTTGCCCAAGAATGAAAATTGTTGAAACTGTTCATTTTTATTGAGAGTAATTGGGAAATTTTATAAATTCTAAATGTGAATTTAGAAATCTGCTTTCAATTAATCATCATTCACTTTTTCCAAACCTGTGTTCATTTCTTTCTTCTTTTGGATGCAAAATATATTTTTAATAACATTGGAAACCATATGTAGGTCAATGGCCAGTGGTTACTGGTTTGGTTTCCAACATTTTTCTAAATGTTTTGCATTTGACCAAAAATGAAAACACTTCTGGTAAGTTTACCCAAAAACTAAAAGTCTGTCGTCGTTTACTCATTCTCTACTTGTTCCAAACCTGCTTGAGTTTCTTTCTTCTGTCGAACACAAAAAAAAATATTCTGAAGAATATTGAAAAAAAAACAGCCATTGACTTCTATAGTATTTTTGTTCCTACTATAAAGGTGAATGACTCCTTTTTCCAACGTTCTTCAGAATATCTTCCTTTTGTTTTCAACAGAATAATGAAATTTTGAAAAGTTTAGAACCACTTGCGTGTTAGTAAATGATAACAAAATTTTCATTTTTGGGTGAGCTATCCAATAACTTTCCATTTTTGGGTGAAATATCCCATAACTTTCCATTTTGGGTGAAATATCCCATAACTTTCCATTTTTGGATGAACTATCCCATAACTTTCCATTTTTGGGTGAAATATCCCATAACTTTCCGATTTTGAGTGAAATATCCCATAATTTTCCATTGTTGGGTAAACTACTCCTAAGTGACAATACTTCTATTTAAAGCTTGGTGTTCACCAAATAAGCAGTCAGAGACCACTAAAAAAAAGCATCTCAATTCACTTCCAGGTGCATTCTGGGGTGATTTGTCTGAAATATGAACACAACACATCCGTGACATCCTAAACAACCCAAAAGCAGGACATGATGTCACAAGATATGGCCATCAAGATTACAAAATGTTTTGCTTTTTGTCATAGTCTTAATGTTTCACATTACAATTCACACATCATTGCTTTGGATGTCTAGTGAGAAAAATATACATCACAAAGGTGTATCATTATTTCAAAGGATCTTAAATAATCAAAATTGAAAATTCTGTTATTAATCGCTCATCCGCGATACCGTCTCAACCCCCCGAGACCTTGGTTCTTCTTCAGACCACAAATGAAGATATTTTTGATTAAATCAGAAAGCTCCCTCATCCCCTATAGACAGCAACAGGACGTTTTTTGTAGCACAAAAGTGCTCATGGAACTTCGTATGATTGCAGTTGAACCACTGAAGACACGTGTCTGTTTCGACAATGTTTTTGGTTTTTTTTTCTGTACTTTGAACATCTATGGACCATTGCTGTCTATGGAGGATGAGGGAGTTCTCAAATTTAATCTAAAAATCATAATTTGTGTTCTGAAGATGAACGAAGGTCCCGAAATTATTGAAATGACATGAGGGTGAGTAATTAATAACAAAATTTTCTTTTTTGGGTGAACTTTCACTTTAAGAACCAATAAAACCAAAACTACAAGTGTGAACACACCGCAAGACTGATTTTGGACCTCACAACTGATTTTAGAAGTTGCAGTATTATCTCTACTATCATACGCAAGTGATAAACTACATAGTTTTCAACACTAAACAATCCTAATGACACTAAATAGAGTGAATTACATCATTTATTGTCATGTTTATTTTGCCTTTTGATCACATTCCTTTTATTATTATAAATCCTAGGGATCCAAAGCCACAATGTTTGCATGCTTTATGTGAAGCGACATGTATTGAGTTGAGCATGACCGGTTCTAGCAATACAAGGTGGTTTTATTCTGCTGGTTGCTTGATGCTTAATACTTGCCTCTTTCTGCCTCATTACCCTTTAACATAGTGTTAAAGCTGATCATTCCTGTTTTGAAATCCCGTTTCTTGACTCATACTGCTGCATTTACAGAACATTGTCTACAAACACTTTAAAACATACTGCAATTTTGTAATACTAACTATAATCTTTACGTTTTCCCTTAGGATTATTTTGGAATGGCAGGGTAGTTATATTTTGGTTGACATGGTAAATTAGCAGATTTTGCAGTAGTTAAATCTCCAAATAGTAGAGTTGCTTTTGATCAGATCTCGATCGATTTACTTTGACCTTCATATATTGTTCGCATTTAGTCAAATTAATAGGGTCTAGTATCATCAGTATTGGGATAAATACTTGGAGTCGATTTGCAAATGCACACCACTAAAAATACTGCAGATATAGCTTTAGGACTTCTTCTGGATTGATATGATGTAGTCTTATATATGTTTTTCTCCTCCCCCTATCTTTATTTAGTGGTACGATCAAGTAGACATTTAACCGAATGGAACAATTCTGTCGTTTTTCTCATTGCTTCCTGTTTTGATATCACGACCGTTCCTCAGGAATGTCTTGATTGTATGTAGGGATTGATTTTTACAGCTACTCTTGGAATGTATTTTAAGTTGTAAGCGAAGACTGCGAATCAGCCAAAAGTCGAACGCTTCCTCAGATGGCAGGTTCAGCGTCTGCAGACTCCACTTCCAGCCTGTCGTCATGCGATTTTTAAGCTCACTCTCTGATCTGTTCCCTCTTCCAATTCTCATTATTCACTTTTGTTCAGTTTTTGTTTGTTGCGATGTTGTTGTTTTTTGTATTAATTGAATATAGGATATGAGTCTTTAAAATTATACAGATGTTTTATTTTACAGAGAACAAAAATAATAATAATAATTATGAAATTATATATGTAAAAAAATTACTTTTTTCTGTATAAAGAGAATCACAACGAGAGAATTAACTCTATTTATTCAAAGCTTGTTCTTATTTTGTAATGGCCGGTTCAGTCGAATAAGATGTAAAGAACAACTTTTCAAAGTCTGAGTATTTATGTCATGCTACGAAAGTAATAAATGAAGTTTTCTTTACATAACCCAAGGTCTCTGCTGTTTTTCTTCTGTGTTCAACGCAAAATGCATTGCCCTATTATATGCTGATCTGTGTGTGTGTATTTACTCAAGCAAACTGACTTCTTTCATCCCAGTGGAAATCACACTTAAACTGTCTGAATCAGTTAGTGCTTGTATATAGTGTCACTCACCATATATGACCCTGGACAAAGGCAGTCTGAAGATGCACAGGTATATTTGTAGAAGTAACCAAAAATACATTGTATGAATTCAAATTATGTATATTTTTTTCGTTCAAAAATGTTATTAATATTAATTACAATTGTTAATGTTTCAATTATTAATGCTATTGATAAACGTAATATTAAATAAAGATCATGTTCCATCAAGCCATTTTGTAAATGTAATTTTGTAAAAGATATCAAAACTTAACTTAAAAGGCACCTATGATGAAAATCAACTTTTGTATGCTGTTTGGACAGAACTGAGTTTATGTATAGTGTGTCCACAGTCATATTGGAGTGATAAAAACCCACTAAGTCTCTTTTTTTTTTTATTTCCTGAGGTTAAAATAGGATCCAAATCGCAGTAATTTTTGAGGTCCACCTGCAATGTTCCAACTCTCTGTGAACACTAATAAGCCTGTGTGCGTGCTTGTGTGCTGCAAATGGCATTTGTGTGGGACTCATCATTTCAGAAAGGCTTGAATAAACTCCTCCACAAATACATGAAATAAACTCACTTGGTATTTTTGAATAATGAACTTTATTTCCGCCTTATCTGTCTGTCACTGTGCTGTTTATCTGACATAACGCATGATGAGAAGCAGACATGCACGTGTAAAGGGTGGGTGGGAGAAGCATCAAATAAACTTGGTATTTTTGACTATTGAGTTGTATTTCTGCTTCATCTGTGTCTGTCTCTATCACTGATTGCTGTTTAACTGATGTAATGCAGGAGAAGCAGACATGCATGTGGGAATGGTGGGCGGGAAGAAGCAGTTCATTTGCATTTAAAGCCACAGGCTACAAAAACAGCTATTCAGTCCCCGAAGGGGGCAGATTCTGGAGGCTATAATAAATAATCTGATGGGTGTTTTGAGCTGAAACTTTACAGACACATTCTGGAGACACCAAAGGCGTATCTTACATCTTGTAAAAGGGGTAAAATATATGTCTTCCTAAAAGTAATATTTTTTGCTAAGAGCATAATTTGCACAATTTTTAAGGTGATTTTAGCAATATTTAGATTTAATTATTTATTTATTTATATATTGTGCTTTAGGGGATATTAATTTTTTTAATCAGTAAGACAACCCGCTTACAAAACAAATTGTTACATCATTGCGCGCTATTGTATACAAAAAATTACGTGAAATAAAATGGAAACGAGTAATTAGAGTTAAGAAAATGTACTTGCAGACAAACATCAGATTTCAAAGCTAACATATTTATAATAAATAAAAATTTATAAAACAAATTTTGAGTTCAAACAGACTATAATCTCTCTCTCTCTCTCTCTCTCTCTCTCTCTCTCTCTCTCTCTCTCTCTCTCTCTCTCTCTCTCTCTCTCTCTCTCTCTATATATATCTATATATATATATATATATATATATATATATATATATATATATATATATATATATATATATATATATATATATATAACATAATCCCCTGAACAGTGTGTTGTACCAAGAACATTGAGGGGAATACTGTGTGTGTATCTGTAATAAAATCATTTGTCAGCTACCAAGAGAAACGTGCTGACACTTTAATAAACATGAAAAACCTCCAGGCTAAAATGAACAAAAAAAAAGATAATACTAGAGTTTTTCACCTTTCGATAGGAAAAAGGTCAAAGCCAGCTCAACAAAAAAAGACTTGACATGAGCAATATCAATGAATGATTTGACATGTGTCCTATTGAAAATCTAACTTGCTTTACACCTGTGCAAGTATACCTAAATCTCAATCAAATAACAATAAACAAACCGTACATATTTTACCCATTTTTGTGTTGACAATCCAGCATTTTTATATATAGTGTTTAACATTCCTAACAATTTTGCACTCCATAAAAATATATATTAATATTTAATCTACTTATTTAAAATTAGCTGAAACAACACAATTATTAAGATTTTTTTGTGTTGGGACAACATAAATGAATTGTGTGGAACATCTGCATTTGTTTACAGCATGTGGGGACATCTGTGATTCCTTCTGAAGGACTCTGGCGCATTAGTGCTAATAGTGCAGTGTTTCCTCTGCTCACTTTCAAGTACATCATCTTTTTGATGCATCTCAGAACCTGCGGTTGTTATGGGAACATTTCTGAGCAGTGCCAGGCCACATCATACTAACAGTAAACAAACAACAAAAAAACACCTTCTCAGTTTGCACACAAACTGCAGCACCCACCCAAACTGATATATGAGGAGCCCCACCATCACTGGTCCCCTGGAGCAGCAGATGATGGGGAGTGATGGTGAGCAAGAGCTTCAGTTTCATCTCTATCAGACTCTGCTCATCTGATTGCTTTGCTCCAGGGATGTGACTGCTCTGCATGTGTCTCTGTGTGAGAGAGTGTGTGTAGGTCATACAGAGCAGAACTCCTCTCTGACCATCAGCTGTTTATGATGAACATGAATACAGCTCTGCCGGAAGAGATGCACACTTTCTGGAAGGAGACCTGTAACCAAACGAGCCCCAGCAAGAAGCCTAAACCGGTGAGCCTGAACGAGTTTCTAGTCAAATATCTGACCAGTATAGAGTATGGTACCTACCAGGAAAACAACATGAAGGGTTGCGTTGAGCTCGATAAAAGCGTCTAAAAATACTCGAGGCTCCTGCAGACACGAAACAGACGCGCGGGCTCGATGTCGTGATCGTGACCGCGTTTGCTGCAGTGATGCCGCCGGAAAATAAACGGTCAAGTGGGAGGGAAAGAGCATATCTTAATCTTATACATTGTATTGGGAAACAAAACGACAAGCAGCTTGTGAAAGAGGATAATTATGCAGGATAATATCGGAAAGTAGAAATTGGTAGGAGCTGTCGTGTATATTTATTAAAGCGCGTAGTGACTAGTTGCTTTAGCTTACTGTACGTGCTTTGATTCCTGTAGCAACTACGCTGATTACGTAGCGATTAAAAAAAGTTTATTTTGAATCTATCTATCTATCTATCTGTCTGTCTGTCTGTCTGTCTGTCTGTCTGTCTGTCTGTCTGTCTGTCTGTCTGTCTGTCTGTCTGTAACATTTTGATATCTTTGTCATTGTATCTTTCTATATTTCAAAACTGATAGACATTAATTTCTATGGGTAACACATAAAGTAGGAGTTCATAAGACTGTCCTGACACCTTTGCAATCATGACATGGGAGGTGAGTATGAATGAGAATTTATGTATTATATTATGACAACTGTCATTAAGTGTCATTTCAGTTGTCGTTTGTCTGTCAATTTTGATATCTCTCTGTATAAAATAATATATTTGAAAATTGAAAGACATTAATTTGTATGGGTAACACTTAAAGGTGTTCATAAGAATGCTGTTACACCTTTATTTCTTTGTCGTTACACCTTTATTGTGATAGGACAGTGGAGATTTTACAGACAGGAAAGTATGGGGAGCAGAGATAGGGGAAGGGTCGGCAAAGGACCTCGAGCCGGGAATCAAACTTGAGTTGCCGTGAACACCTAGGTGCCATGTGTCGACACACTAACCACAAGGCTATTGGTGCCGACGTAACACCTTTATAATCATCGTTACGAGTTGAGGACATGACATTGAGATTTTATGAATGCTTTTGACATGTAATTACAAATTTTTATTTGGATTTAATGACATTGTTATAACATTGTATTTACATCTGAGATGTAATTATAAACTTATCTGGTGTGTAATTAATGTGTCATTAAATTGTAATTACTATGTTATTACATTGTAATTAAATTGTAGTCCCATCCCAGATAATGTTTATAAATGTAAATATTTTTTTTGTATATTGCATGTACAGTATTTGGTTATTTATAGTTGTATACGTAAATATACACAGTACACATGCATAGGCGGAGGGTGAACAAACTCCAGGCTAATATATGCGCTGCCCTTTAATGCATTTAAAAAGATTTGCGACCGACAAAGAACAGGTTTTAACAAATGTACAGCCTATCAACAAACATCTATTATATTCAACACGCAAATAAAATTATTTTATTAAACTAACCCACTGTTCTACACTACTAGTTTAGGGTCAGTTTACTTATTTATTTTTAATGAATAATTTTATTAAATAATTTAATTAAAATTATTCTGTTCATCAAGGCGGCATTTATTAAATATATTAAAAAGTTATATATTTGTTGTTTAATACTTAATTATTAAATATTTATTTATTACTTATACTGTATGTAGTTTCAAATGAAATCATTACTCCTTGTTGCTTTTATTGCTGTTACCATTAATAATACTAATAATAATACTAATAATAATAATGGTGACATAGTGGCGCAGTAGGTAGTGCTGTCACCTCACAGCAAGGAGGTCACTGGTTTGAGTTTCGGCTGGATCAGTTGGCACTTCTGTGTGGAGTTTGCATGTTCTACCCGCAGTCGTGCGGGTTTCCTCCGGGTGCTCCGGTTTCCAAGACAAGTCCAAAGACATGCGGTATAGGCGAATTGGGTAAGCTAAAATTGTCTGTAGTGTGTGTGAATGAGAGTGTATGGGTGTTTCCCAGTGATGGGTTGCAGCTGGAAGGGCATCTGCTGCGTAAAAACATATGCTGGATAAGTTGGTGGTTCATTCCGCTGTGGCGACCCCAGATTAATAAAGGGAATAAGCCGAAAAGAAAATGAATGAATGAATGAATAATAATAATAATAATAACAACAATAACAATAATTAATAGTCGAGTGATTTCTGAAGGATCGTGACTCTGAAGACTGGAGTAATGAAGCTGAAAGTTCATCATTAAAATCACTGGAATAAATATTAAATTCAATTATAAACCACTTTTGAGCAGTTATTTTATAGTGCAATAACATTTTACAATTTGTACAGTTTTTTGATGAAATAAATGCAGCCTTGGTGAGCAGGAAAAGCTTATATTAAAACATTTAAAAATCCTACTCACCCAAACCTTTGACCAATAGTGTATATAATAATAATAATAATAATAATAATATAAATAATAATTATATTATATTATATTATAGATTAATGGTAGCCTTCTGTCTAACAAACAAAATGTGTTTTGGCATGGCAGTCAATATAAATAATAGCCACTGCCCTACCTTATGCAGCGAAATCCTCTTTTTAGAAAT